>NC_039278.1:2794144-2804144 GCF_003368295.1 Carassius auratus | reverse complement strand
AGCCAGCAGATATATGAAAAGTTTGAGTTTTATCAGTAAACAGTATCATTCCTCAGGTATGTGATCAGTTTGGGAGGGGTATCCATGAACGACAAGAAGGCACAAGCTATTGTCAACTGGTCTCTACCTGCCATCTTAAAAGAACTCCAATGCTTTCTAGGATTTGCTAACTTCTATTGGAGAGTAATTTGAAACTTCAACACAGTGAATTTATTTATTTTACATCACAGAGTTTATTCCCGTAAACTCAATCCCACCCCAATTTCTTGCCATGAAGGTCACCTCTGAGGAATGGTGTCACTCATACTCATACATCCTTTCACTGTACTCACCAATCACAGCAATCTGGAATATCTGAAATCAGCCAAAAGACTCAATCACAGACAGGCAAGATGGTCACTGTGCTTCATCAGATTCAACTTCACAATAACCTACTGTTCAGGCTCTCAAACACTAAGGAAGACGCCCTATCTTGCCTCTATGAATCATCCACACTGTCTCCCAGTCAGGAATCCATCATTCCATCATTCTCACACCCATTCAATGGGACATCATGACTGAGATCACAGACGCTGAAGGCACCGAACAACCACCAGCTGAAACCCCACCTAATCTCACATATGTAGTGCGAGCCCTATGACCAAGAGTCATTCAGTTAGTTCACTTAACTCCCAGCACCAGACACCCAGGTATAGCAGCTACACTTCAGTTATTAAATAATCGCTTCTGGTGGCCCACTCTGAAAGCAGACACAATCGCTTCATCAGAGACTGTTCAACATGCAACATAACCAAATCCCCTCATCATCTGCCTGCTGGGCTCCTACAACGCCCCTGGTCCCACACAGCCATCGACTTCGTAAAAGATCTGCCTCCCTCACAGGTTCACACTACCATTCTCACAGTTATAGATCACTTTTCCAAGGCCTGCCGGGCCGGCTGATTCCTCTACCTAACCACAGCTGTTGAAAGAGCCGAGGTCCTCTGCAACTACATGTTCAGGTTTTATGGCCTTCCTGAAAACGTGGTCTCTGATCGGGGACCTCAGTTCACTTCTTGAGTCAGATTAGCTTTCTGGTGACAACTCAACATCAATGTCAGTCTCACCCACAGTCGAACGGTCAGGTGGAATGCCTCAATCAAGGACTCCCTGGTTTCGCCTGATTAAAACTGCCATCATAATCAGACCGACTGGCGCCGCTACTTAATATGGGCTGAGTATCCTGTCTACCTGTTCACTTAAATAATGTTTCTTGTCATACTTGTCATTTTATGGTCAACACTGGACTCAAATATTTATTAAAAAAATCCTGTATTCCAGGATATGGTTATTTAAGAATACAAGGATATGATCATTTTAAGGTTTAACATTAGCATTTGTCAAACCCATCATTTTTGGTTATTTATTCGGTTTCGGTAGGGTTATTTTGGTTGGCGCACAGTAAATGGTGGCTTCAGAGCAGGCAGAGATGCTGTCTTTAGGGGTTTGAGTGCTTGAGAATTGCTTCTATCACACTTCGATAAGCATGATGAAAGATATTGATTGTGTCATTCCCAAGCGTTATAAAGTTCTTCTCGGTTCTGTGACAATCACAGATTACTTTTGGCACATAATTATATGGTTGAGATGACAGGACAGTGTAAGGCAATTGCTCTCTCACGCAGCTCATTTAGAGTACTCTTGACCATACAGCCCTTACAGCCGTTCACTCACAGCTATTTGTATCGTTGGCCACAGCGACGATCCCCATTGGCTGCTGTGGAATATCAGCTCTTAACACCTTCATGTCTCCTCCAACATATTTGTCGGCTCTGAGGACGGCTCTGCGCACCCAGTCTGTCCAGAAGATGTGGTCACCGTACACGGCCAAACCAAAAGGATGCACTGGCTCATTCTTTAGGACCACCTACAGATGCCAAAACAAATAGAAAGTAACCATCTGGTTTGCAGAAATTATCAAATTAAATTTTCCATTTTGATATCTCCATTTGAGTCTAAATTAATTTATTCTTCCAAACTTTTTGTCTGTAATAATGCAGCAGGTGGGAAAGACATCTATTCAGGCCCTGTTTCATCTGCTTTATTTATTTATTTGATCAAATTCCATTTTTTTCTTAATGTTATGTTTTTTTCTGGATTCTGTTTTAATCAGCAAAAAGTGTTAAAATTAACAAATTCACAAAACTAAAATGAGCAATATCAAGGTCACCAAAAATTGTGAATTACAATTAATTAGATTTTTACAATTTATTGTCCGTGAACTTGACTAAATCAGTCACAGCAATTCACAAATCAAACTTTTTCTTTAGTCAAGTTTCAGTCATGTTGAACCAGTGAGTATATTTTTCTGTTCCATTGGAAGGGGAAAAGATGAAACAAAACTAAGCAAAAACACAGCTAACCAGAATATATGCAATGTTTACTGTACAGCGGGTTAGGAAATTAACGGGGCAAAAATGCCACTAAACTCAAGATGCCCCTGCAGCACAATGAAACTAAATCTATTACAGCTTTTCACCAAAAATTAAAATCAAGTTTTTATTTTTATTATGCCTTTCTTTATATTTCAGACCACAAAAGGAGAAAATAAAAAAAAATGTCCCACTTGTGCTTGTCCATATAAAGGCAGTGAATAGCGACCAGCAACAAGATTTTAGAAAAACATGCACAAGTATCAATGATGACAATAATGACCCCATGTATATTCCAAGAGTTCTGGGTGATACGATAGGGTTTGGTGGATTACTTTTCCACCTTTAATGGAAAATAATTTTTTTGTCCCTGCAGTAAAAGCTAAGTTTTTTGCTATAAAAATGCAATGAAATGTCTTTCTGGACTTCGTAATTATGGCTGGTCTGGATACATTGGGATTTTAATGAGTCATGGTGCAAGTTAAGCAAAATGGAGCTCTAACTTACATAACGGTGGGAGCCATCATACTCGCAGCGCTCAATCTTATCAAGAGTTGCATCTGAGAAATAGAGCTTCTCGGCACGATGGTCGATGGCGAGTCCATTGGGAGTGCGGACATCACTGCCGATGATCACCAAGACATTGGCTCCAGACAGCTGAGCGCGCATGATACTAGGTGACTGCTCATTCCAGTTGGTCCAAAACATCAAGCTGGTGAACAGCAGAGCAGTGGGAGTCAATGACAAACACTGAGTCTAATAGCATCTTTATGTTTTACTAGTGCCATCCCAAAAGCAACCTGACATCCCTTTCTATGAGTTTGTTGTAAAATGAAAATCTCACTTCTGACATTCATCCAGGACGAAAGCCCGTGGGTGGTCATCTCCTGACATGGTAACTACAGTGTCCCGGTCAAAAGCCCCCCAGCGGCTCTGGTCCACACTGTGACGGGTGATAGTGGACGTGGTGTAACTGGTCCAGTATAAAGTGTCCCAGGCCCGATGATACGCCAACCCTTCTACTGACCCAACATCTGCAGAAAAAAAACAATAGGGTAAAAAACATTTACAAATAAATAAATAAATACATTTTTAATGTGCCTTTTCAGTGACTTGCTCAAGGGCACTTCAGCCGGCCCGAGATTCAAATCCACTACCTTATGGTTAGGAGTCAAACTCTCTAACCACTAGACCACTTCCCCAATGGATTTCCTCATTTATTGTATTTAATCATTTTAGTCAGTTTTACTCTGACTGAAATTACACTATTAGTCAACAGCATTTCCGCTGACAGAAAAATCCAAAATGAAACCAAATATTCACATTTTCGATCATTTAGACATGTATCAACCAAAAACAATACATTACAATGTACAAAATACATTACAATGTATACACTATTCCAAAACAATATTGTCAATTATGTATGCAGTTTAGTTTGATTGAACATGCAAATTGTAATTTCATTGTGGTATATTCATCTGATTAATCCCAAATGCCATTGATTCTCTCTACTGGTGACTCACAAAACAGAAAATTTTGAAAAAAGCATTCGAATTGTACAGACTATGACTCAATTTTTTCAACTATGATGACAAAGTAATAATAAAAAAATAATGCCATAAATGCAAAAATAAAACAGTTTAATGATTATTTGATGAAATAAAAATAAAAAAATTCTTTATTTTTCTATTTGAACTCTTTCAGAAGAGTATGTTTGACAAACAACATTCCTTGTTGATATTTTAACTAGTTTTCCTAGTTAGCAGAGCTCTCAATGACGCCAGTCATTACATTAAAGGTTACTCATCAGAAAAATAAAGAAAACCACCTTAAATGTTACTATAACAAATAGAGAAAACATATGCAATTTGGCATACTGGAGCATATCTATCTGGATTAAAGCAATCGATAAATACTACATGACTACGTTTCGGGGTCCTCCATATACTGTAAGCAAGCAGCAAACTATGAATTTATCCTGTAAATTTGCCACCAAAAAAAAATTAAAATGGATAATATATCTGAACAGGATGGGACTCTATAAACACTATTGTTCAAAACCACATTTCTGCCTAAAATAAGAGGAAATAAAACTAAAGGGTGTATAGTGAGTCTGGATTTGATTTTAGTTTCAGCCAGGCCAACATTTTCACTTCAGCACAAGGAAGCCAACATTCTTTGAGGCATTTTGGTTGAGAGTTTGCAATTTTCATGATTATCCTTCATTCATATGGTGTTTGTGGCAACAGAAGAATAAACAGATACACACATCTTTCTTTGCTCAGTTCTCCTGCTGTGAGAGCCCATGTCTTACGAAAGAATGAGTTTATTGTGTTCTCACAGAGGAACTGGCCGTGACTGACTTCAGACTTTCCCTAACCAGTTTGATTGTGTGTCCTCCGGCTACAGCACTTATTCAGTCTTTGTGTTGTGTTCTCTCCAGCTGTGAGCAGGTAATGAAGAGCTGAAGGAAGGTGCTGCAATCAAAAACACTACTGCATACTCAAACACATGGACTTGATTTGGGAACTGCAAAATAACTATAATGACATAATAAAGTTCTTAAAAAAATGTCTCAGGTTGCATATGTTACAGTGGTTACCTGATAGGGAACAAGACACTGTGTCCTTTAGCAGACGCTATGTGGAATATTGGCCGGCAAAAGCCTATGACATCACAACTAGTGCGAGCATAGTATAAAAAGACGCCAGAGGAACATGTCATCCACTTCTTCGGCTGAAGGAGATGAAGCAGGGATCCCCAAGTTATGGTGAAGGGAGGCAGTATCCTGTACCCTCTCAGGGAACCATGGTTAAATGCGTAAGTGTGTCTATGTCAGTAAGTGTCACTATACCATTCGACCAAAAGCCCGAGCCACATACCCTAAAATACTTGCCTGCTAAGGACTGAGCAGAGGAGAGCTTGATCCCAGAGGACAGCTCAGAAAGGCTTTGAATCAGATATACAATATTTGATTCCTTTAAGGGGATATGGCCAGGAGTCTAGGTTTCACCATTTTAACCAGACCCTGGTCTGTCATCTCATATAGGACTCATATGCCTACCCCTAATCACCCAGGTAAGCTATGGGGTAGCCAACTACCTGTCTGCCTGAGGCAGAATATCTCAGTAAAGGTTAATAGCTCATGTAAGTGCTTCAGGGGCAGAATTACAACCATTAATTCAGGACAACTGATGTGCCAATCAAGTTGATGACCTCTCCATATCCCTTGAGCTGGACCGCCATATACGACCCCACCCCAGTTCATGTGGGAAGCATCTCGTGTTGGAATCAATGTTAATGACATGCCTAGAGTGGGACCCAATGTGAGCCACATAGAAAGGGTAAGAAGCCTGCAGCGCATAACCCTTAACATAAACATGGGTTTTAGAAAGTGCACAAGGCGTTCAGAGTGCACTTACCATAAGCATGGATCTTTCAAAGGCCACAAGGAGTTAAGCCCTCACCAAATGTTCCCCTAAAGCGAGGGGTGGCACTGCAAGCTTAACCTTAAGGGCTGCATATCAGGGAGCCTCACAGAGAGCCTAACAACCTACAGCATAGAGCTCTTAGGGAGCAGAAGTCTCTGCATAACAACTTTCTAAAGCAAGAGGAATACTTAACATGCTCAACAGAAATACAGAGCATGGCTCTTGGGAGCCAGCACTTAGAATAATGACTCTCTAAAGCGAGGGGAGTGCTCTTATGCTTACCACCTACAGCATGTGTTATACTTTCCACGTCTGCGAGTCCGCTAGTGTCCACTATGGTATGCGTGATGTAAAAATCATCATCATCTTAGAGTGTCGCGGAGGCTCTGAGTGGACATCCGCATGCCTCACATTTTTTTGTGACCAAAGTACGCACAGAAAATAGGCTTCAAAAGCACCAATTGCACATGTGCAGGCTGAATGAAGAAGCCTGTTGCTACTCGAACCTGTACAATCCGTTGATAAAACAATATATAGACATCCAAATGTGCCATAATTCTGGGCAATTGTTTGTTCACATGGCTGAAGCATGGAGTTCTTATGACTGGGATACTCTGCAAGAACTACTTTAAAATAAGACAAGTATCCTCCAAGCTCAATCTACACGAAGAAGCTTTCTCCTGAGTCAAACGCACAAATTACTATTCCTAAGATAAGTGCAATGAGCCCATTCTATTTCCTCGAAAACTGAACACACATGCTTCTCTCCAACTCATAGCACACGAGTCATGCAAATCATCAGATATCAATTGAAACTGGTGTTTCATGGAGGAACACATACTCTCAGCATGCTTGCCGGGTGTTTTCATAAACAATCTTTTTTGAAGATGAAGAAGACAATGAAGTGTTCCTCTAGTGTCTTTTTACATCATAGGGTGTCCGGGGCAATGTTGAAAGGGAACTCACTCTTTTCTCAACAATCGTTGATATTGTCCCTCAAATTGTGAGCGTAAAATGCTGAACTTTAATACTTATAATTTACATACCATTTTTTTTTATTAACATTTAACATTTTTATTATTATATTTTCAGTTTTCATTACAATTTTGTTAAAATTTGAACAATTGTGTTGTTGTTTTTTTTGTTGTTGTTTTTCTTTTTAGTCAGTTTTAGTTTTAGTTAATTTAGTACATGAAGTTAAATCAAGTGAAAATTAGAAACTAGCTGGAACTTTCTATATTATATGTTTTTAGTTTTAGTTAACTATAATACCCTTGGTTCAAACCACTAGCCCTATGTATCTGCATAGGGCTAATTTTAATGATTGTACTAATATCATAAATACATTTATTTTGCTAAGAAATACAGATCAATACAATAACCACAGACCGATTGTGGATGTAACCTGAAAATGTCTTGAACTGGGACCAAAATATGAGTCAGGCATGTTATATATTTATTTTTGTAATATTCATCCTAACATTCAAGAAACACTGTGAAAATGAAATTGACTGAAAGGAAAAATCAGGAACTACTGAAAATGGACAGAAAGAAGGACAATGGACATAAAACCTTGAAAAACGAGGTAACTGACAAATAAAACATCCAGGAAAAATAAGAGCAAGTAGAAAGTAGAAACACGTAATTATTTTAAACTCACTCTCGACCACGGTCTTCCGATCTGACCCGTCGTCATTGATCTGCTGAATATTTCCAAAGTGGATGTCACTGTAGAAGATCCGATTGGCTCCTTTTCCGCCTCCTCCGCGGTAATCAAACGTTAGCGCGATGACGTTCTTCATGTGGTCAGGATCTTCAAATGGTTTGATTGGTGCATTGAGGTTGTTTTCATCTGATAAGTGCACACTCTTTAGTATCGTGCGTTCTGAATACAGCAGGTATCCATCGTAGTCACGGCAACTCTGACTGTCCTCGGCTAACATTCCGTGAGCGCAAGCACATGTTCTCTGTCCATTACCACGGTAAAGACAAAGCTGCTGGCAGCCACCATTGTTGTTCTTGCAGATATTAGTTCCTGCAGACAGATTAAGAAATTAACGGTTAAGAAATACTGCAACCAAGAAAGAAGTCTGAATCTTTTTCATAGATTCAGTAGTAATAGCATTAGCATGAAAACAATATGCAAATTTAGTGACTCAGTTAATCAATCAGGAATTGAGACATCAACATGTTGCCTATTTTATTTAAAACCGCTGTTTTGAACGATGAAGAAAAAAGGATAGAGGAAAAAAATGAATATAAATAGTTTACGGTAAATGTTGATTTAAACAACACCAAACAATCCAATTATATTTTAGTATCAATGACAATTTTTGACTGAGATTTATAGGTTTTTATATATTTATTATACTTAGAGATTTCAAATGAGCTTTTACATGTTAAATTTAGATTTTAGTATTTTTGTCATATTTATTAGCTTTCTTATGTCTATATATTTTTTATAATTTTAATATAAGTTTTCATTTGAGTTATTTTAGTGCATCAAGTTAAAACTAAATGAAAAAGAAAAATATCGCATTGGCAAGTAGGTAAAATTTTAAGATTAAATTTAAATGTAAATTTAAATTAATTTAGTTTACATTTATGCATTTAGCAGACGGTTTTTATCCAATGGTTATTCAGGCTATCAATTTCTGCAGTCACACATGCAGTGGTAAAGTTGGTAATAAATTAGTAAGTATAAACAATCCTCTGCATAATTTATGTTGTATTACTGGTTGTGTTACAGCACATCTTGCAAGAACAAAGTCATGCTACACTCACCTTGTTGCCGCGCTCTGTTAAAGACCTTGATGTCTTTGAGTTGGACGCCGATGCCTGTCCTCAGACTTACTGAATCTGTTGCATTGTCTTTACTGCCGCGCTTTATTGAACCATTTGCATGAGTCCTAAAGAAATAATATGCTTTTTTATTTTTTTCATAAATAAAATAATAATAGTAATGTGCAATATACATATGTATAGTTCATGTTCAAGACTTTTAACATATACAAATTTGGCACTTTAACATTATTTGGTTAGACTAAGTTCAAAGGCTCTATAGGGATAGCAAATAAATTAAAGTGTATAAAAAAATCAATAAAATGTTAAGTGTTGTAGCTTAATCATCATGTTGGTGATGAAGAATAAATGGATTAAAGTCTACAGTCATACACTGACCGGTCGCTCCAATATATGTAGCCCTCAAACACAGATACGGAGAACATGTCCATGTTGTTGCTGGAAAGGACCACCTCTCTGTTCTCACCCGTCTCCAGGTTAATGCGCTCAATCTTATCTGTGCGCGCATCGCACCAGTACAGCAAACCGTCCTACAAGACACACAATAACCACAACTGTTAGTGAGAGAAAGGTGCTAATACATTTCATATAATTTGCATCAATGTCACCTTTTTACCAAACCCTAGTGAGCTGCTTCTCTAGACCTGTAGCACAAACAGCAGCCAGCTAACAATGTATTAAATCATAATAGAAACATGTTAGCAACATGCTAGCAATATGCTAAATCATGCTAGAAACATGCTAAAACATGTCAGCATTGTGTTAATGCATGATAGAAACCTGCTAGCAACATGCTAATTAATTCTAAAAATGTTATCATCATGTTAAACATGCTACACATACAACACGTAGCAATGTGCTAGTTTGTGTTAGAAACATGCTAAATCATACAAACAATGTGTTAGAAATGTTCTATCTATCTATCTATCTATCTATCTATCTATCTATCTATCTATCTATCTATCTATCTATCTATCTATCTATCTATCTATCTATCTGAATAAATAAAACTATGAATAAAAATGTGATCAATATAATTAATATAGATCTTACCAAATATGTCACTATATACTTTTATTCTTTTATCAAACTATTGCATAAATAAGCTTAGCAATATGTTACTGTGGGTAGACAGCGAATCGATTCAAGATTCAATTTTAATTTGGTTCAGGAATGCAAATACAGAATGATTTGATTAGGTCCAATTCATAATGAGATTCAGTTCAATTCGATCTTTTAATGATCCAATTCTGTATTTTAAAGAGCATTTATATGATTACAGTATGGAAATGCTTCTTCTAATGTGTTTATCCTATATAAAATAAACATAAAAAAAAAAACATTTTAAATCAA